>NC_088339.1:13995000-14030000 GCF_036884655.1 Musa acuminata AAA Group | reverse complement strand
AATCCAGAAGTCCATAAGCTTGCCAAAAGAAGCTCGTCGGAACTCGCCAAGTGGATCGTCGCAAGTCCAGGAGTTTGCTGGAAGTCCGCAGGAGCATCACCGAGGTTTCATCGGATGATCGACGGAAGTTCGCCGGAAACTCGCTGGAAGAAGCGATTGACGCACCGGAGCAAGCTACAGAAATTGTCTTAGGATTTATCGTAGTTAGCACAATGATTAAGTTGGAAATGGGAGGTGATCCCATTAGCTTAATCTTGGGGCAATTGGGCCCCTGAAAAAACCTAAATTGGGCCGAATGGATCTATCCATTCGGACCCTGATTGCTGTGGGAGGTGCAACCGCCCAAGCCAAGAGGTAGCACTGCCTGGGCTATGTCTCCCAGGGAGATTGGGCGGTGCAACCGCCCCAGCCAGGAGGTAGCACCGCTTGGGCTCAGTCTCCGAGTGAGACTGGGCCGTGCAACCTCCCCTGACAGGAGGTAGCACCGCCTGAGCTCGGTCTTCGAGCTCTGGCAGGTGGTGCCGTTAGGATCGGAGCGGCACTAAGAGGGGGGGGTGAATTAGTGTAGCGGTAAAGTGTGATAAACTTTTGACGATTTAAACACTTTCGGAAACTTCGTACGATAAAAGTAACGTTTTCGTTTGAAACCGTTTCGATTGCGTTTTAACTTGAAGAGATAAGTAAGACGGAGACAAAGAAGTAGAGCATTAAAGTGCAAATGGTTTACAGTAATGTAAATAACAATAAGTAAATGCAAACCAGAGATCACGCCGATTTTACAGTGGTTCGGTCAAATGACCTACATCCACTTGCGAGGCCCCTCTTCGATGAGGCTCCCACCTTCCACTAGCAAATCTCTTGAAATGGAAGGGCAAATACCCCTCTTACAACTTTTTACAAGCGGTTCACTCTCTTACATATTTTCAGCAAGAAAGAAGGAGGTGAACACTAGCAAATTGAAAACAAGACTAGCAAAGACTTTTCTAAGACCTTTCTCTCAAACAATTATTGCTCAAAAAGTTGTATTCTCAGCTAAAACTTGAGCGGTATTTATAGGCCTCAAGAGGATTCAAATTTGGGCTCCAAAAATTTGAATTCTCTTATGTTCCCGATGCTGGCGGTGCCACTGCCTGTCACTGTCAGACATTGACAGTGCTAGGCGGTGCCACCGCCCAGTCAAGTGGTGCCACCTCCCAGCTCTCAGGTGCTGGGCGATGCCACCGCCCAGCCTAGGCGGTGCCACTGCCTAGGCCAATTCAACTCACTGGTTGGGCTCCAAACTTGGCCTAAACCAGTTCGAACTCGGGCCCAATTGGCCCCTACTTGGGTTATAAGATTAACACCTAATCCTAACCCTAATTAATGTGCTAACTATGAATTTAAAGACATTTTCTAAGCTATTACAAAGTCCGTATGTCATGACTTTTTCCGGTGAGCTTCCGGCAAACTTCCGACGGTTTTCCGATAAACTCTCGGAAACCATTCTGCGGACTCCCAGCAAGCTCCTAGACTTCACGATTTGATCTTGACGAGTTCCAACGAGCTTCTTCGGCAAGCTCCGATCTTTCTTGGCGAGCTCCGCGAACTTCCAACGAACCTTCCAACGAGCTTCCGAAAAACCCTTCGGCAAGCTCCCTACTCATTCTCGGCTAGTTCCGGCAGCATTCCCGACGAACCTTCGGACTTCCGTCGAACTCTTGAACTCGCAATGAATCCTTCGTGCTTGACTCCGACACTTTGTTTTGCTTTATGTCTTCGTCGTTATCGTAGTTAATCCTGCACACACAAGCTAAAACTCTACTCCAAATCTAGACAATTATTACAACGCAAATTGACATTCTGTTGCCCGACACGTCATTGGTTGGCGCTTCGTTCGATTCTTTGGTGCATCGTCCTCTCTTGCAGCTTGTTGCCCAATCGGCGGTTGACCTCCGCAACCCCGATATCCTTGGCGTAATTTCGCTCTCCTTGGCCCGATGCCCGACGTCCGAAGCATTCAGCCATCCAATATCCTGACGTGATCTCTTCCGGCGCAACGTCAATTCCTCTTGCGTCAACTGTCTAAACCTGATCGAGTAGACCTGCTTCGCTCAAAATGCAGTTTAAATCATAAACACATATCAAGTGGTTTCATCATCAAAATATGAGATTTAACAATCTCCCCCTTTTTGATGATGACAACCACTTGATGACGGAGTTAACCTTAACTCTCGGAGTTTAAACAAACTCCCCCTATTAATATGCCATATTGATAGAACCTTGAATTCAAACTGAATTCAAGTCATTGCAATATTCATCATGAATACTTGCAACACATCATCGTGAACATATGCATAAACTTATGCATATCATGTCATCAACATACTTCTCCCCCTTTGTCATCAACAAAAAGGAGAAGTACAACTATTCTTTGTGTTTGTAATATAAGTTCAACTCATTGCATGAAAAACATAATATTAAGTTTTATCATCATGCAGTTTTGAAGCTAGAAAATTTAGCAAGTAATGCATCATGCTTAGGACATTCAAGCTATCAAGTTTTAGATATGCAAGTTTTACAGCATACAAGATAGCACTTTTGGTAATGTTCAAGATAGTAAGTTCTACATCATGCAAGCTAGCAATATTGAGATGTTCAAGAAAGCAACTCTTGCTTCTTGAAATATGCAAATTTGTCAAGTTTTGCTAGATGTGCAAGTTAGCATTTTTGCCTCTTAAGATAGGAAAAATAGCACATTTGCTTCTTTTGAGATAGCAACTTTTTGCTTCTCTTTAGACTACAAGCTAGCAATTTTTACGATATGTAAGTTTCACAATATACAAGCTAGCAAAAATTTCGAAAGCAAATGCAAGATAGCTTTCTTGTGTAAGCTCATAATTCTTGCTTCCTATTGCAATGTGCAAGTTGCAAGTTTTGCTTCTTGAGATAGGCAAGATAGCACTTTTGCAATTTTTGATGTTCAAAATAACAAGCTCTTTCTTCTAGAAGTGCCATTTTTGCTTTCTTTGCAAAGTGTAAGCTAGCAAAATGTTTGAAAAAGTGATCAAGTTTTGCAACAAACAAGCTAGCAAAAATGCCAAACTAGCAAGAGATAATGTTTTACATGAGGCAAGCAAACAATTTGGCAAATGTTACATTTGCATCTTCTCTTTTGAGAAGTGCAATTTTTGCTTTCATCTTGAATTGTGCAAGCTAGTTAGTTTGCCTCTTTTCATGATGTCCACGCTAGAAATTCTTGCTCCCCCTTTGTCATTGTCAAAAAGAAGGGAAGACCCTTATATCAATTTTCATATTATGACAAAGGTAAGTATCATTCTTATTTGTGCATCATTATATATTCAAATTAAAACATACACAATTTCAAGAACCTTATTTTTCATGCACGATACCGAAAAATAAATCAATCATCATTAATAAGCATATCATACATGATACTCAAACATTAAAATTTTCAAGCATTTATCAACATGTTGATCATGATACCAAACATTCATCATTTAAAGCATTCATGATACACATCATATATAATAAATACATCATGTACATCATTATCATAAGTATTGCATACATCATTTTAACTTTATGAATATTTCATCATTGCATGCATCATACCAAAACATTTCAAGCCATGCAAGCCATAAATACAAAGAAATCATGTCATGAAGGATAAAATCATTTGAATACCAAAAGACATGATTCATATAGTAAATATCTTCTTTAAATAAAATATCAAGAAAAATCAGAGTACAAAGAAGAGATCTTGTTTTAAAAGAAAAATCAAGTAATAACTCCAAGAACTCACAAGGAAAAATCATGATTCATTTAGAAAATCTCCTCTCAAGAGAATATCAAGTAAAATCGTAGAAGATCGATTAATGAGAAATTTTGATTTATAATAAAATCTCATGTATCGAATGTCGAGAAATCAAAATGATGATTTATATAAAAAAATATCACAAGTTATATTCAAGAGAAAAATCATCATTCATTTTCAACTTATTTAATTTGTCACATCAATATTTCTTAGATATGCATGATACCAAAACATGGTTTTAAATCTTTAACATATAACATGCATAAATTGAAAGGAGAAGAGAAGAATTCAAACGTACAAAGATTTCAACCATCTCATAAACAAATGTAAGACCAAGTCATGAATCCAAAATTCCATGAATCAAAATGATCATCAAAGGTAATCTCATGTTATTCCAAGAAATCAATATCATGATTTTGATAAAACTCATTTCAAATTTAAATCATCAAAATCATCAAAATATCAACATTACTTTCAAGAGATTCAAAATGGTATACATAGATTTATCATAATAAACATCAAGATCAATAGGATAGAGAAAAATAATTTTTCAAGGAAAAAATATTTTCCTCGTTTTAGTTGTTTCAATTCATATGATTTTATTTCACTTATACCAAATAAAAACATGTATAATGTTTAAAACCGAAAATGTAAGATTTATTACAATAAAGATTAATAAGGCACTTTCATTATGGTAAAAATCAATAATCCATAAATCACAAGATTCATATGCATAATTTTGAAATTTATTAAGCATGATCATTATGCAAGACACTAAAACATGGTTTCAAAATGTTTAATATTTTCATTACATCATTATGCAATGGTTTCATTGAACATAATTTTGAACGATTCTTATAGATAACTAAAACTTCTTTAGTTTTAATTTATGTGATTGACTTTATATTAGCATGCTCAAGTTTTGTTCTTATGTCAAAAACATACATCATGTTTGAAAACCAAAGACAAGGTTTAAAAAAAAATATCATCAAGCCTTCCATATAAAAACCATGCATCATCATTGAAAGTTAATATGGAAATCATCAAAATACACATTCTTGCTTCTCAAGCACATATATATGATTATTTAAATCTAACATTTTATTCTATTAACATAAAACATACAATTTTCAAGAAAAATAATTATTCAAAAGAAAAGAGAAAATGCATCATGGAAAACATCAAGTAATTTCAAAATAATTCAAGAGAGTTGAGTTACTTACCTTGTAGTTGAAGCCCGTCAAAGCCCAATTCTCCGTTTCACCTTTGGAAGTTCTTGATTCATCCTTGGTTGTCTTCCTCTTCTTTGGCCTCTCCCTCCGTTCAAGTTCATTATTTATTTTAGATTTTTGTTTAATAAACTTATTAAGATTTAGTATTTGAAGTTCAAGTTCATCATTGTCCTCATCACTTGAGTCATTGCTCAAGTGGTATTCATTTGTCCGGGGTTCCAAATCCTTCCTGTTCTTTGGAAGGTGGTTCAAGTGTTCATTGTGTTCATCATGTGCATTGCGCACCATTTCATATGTCATCAACAAACCAATTAGTTCTTCAAGTGGAAAAATATTTAAATATTTAGTTTCTTGTATTGCGGTTATTTTAGAGTCCCACCTTTTTGGAAGGGATCTTAAGATCTTGCTTACGAGATTAAAATTCGAAAAAGATTTACCAAGAACTCTTAGATTATTGACGACATCCGTGAAACGGGTGTACATGTTGCCTATAGTCTCGCTTGGTTGCATTTGAAAAAGCTCAAAATCATGCAATAAAATGTTAACTTTCGAGTCTTTGACTCTACTAGTTCCCTCGTGCGTGATTTCAAGTGTTCGCCAAATATCGAAAGCCGTTTCGCACGTAGAAATCCGATTGAACTCATTTTTGTCCAAAGTGCAAAATAAGGCATTCATAGCCTTTGCATTTAAAGAAAAATATTTCTTCTCCAAATCCGACCATTCATTCATCGGTTTAGAGGGAAGTTGAAAATCATTTTCAATGATATTCCATAAATCCAAATTCATAGAAATCAAGAAAACTCTCATTCGAGTTTTCCAATAAGTGTAGTCCAATCTGTTAAACAACGATGGACGAACAACCGATAAGCCCTCTTGAAAGCCATGAAGAGCCATTTCTCTCAGGTGTAAATCCGAAATAAGAAATACCGGGCTCTGATACCAATTGTTAGGATCGGAGTGGCACTAAGAGGGGGGGGTGAATTAGTGCAACGGTAAAGTGTGATAAACTTTTGACGATTTAAATACTTTCGGAAACTTCGTACGATAAAAGTAACGTTTTCGTTTGAAATCGTTTCGATTGCGTTTTAACTTGAAGAGATAAGTAAGACGGAGACAAAGAAGTAGAGCATTAAAGTGCAAATGGTTTACAGTAATGTAAATAACAATAAGTAAATGCAAACCAGAGATCACGCCGATTTTACAGTGGTTCGGTCAAATGACCTACATCCACTTGCGAGGCCCCTCTTCGATGAGGCTCCCACCTTCCACTAGCAAATCTCTTGAAATGGAAGGGCAAATACCCCTCTTACAACTTTTTACAAGCGGTTCACTCTCTTACATATTTTCAGCAAGAAAGAAGGAGGTGAACACTAGCAAATTGAAAACAAGACTAGCAAAGACTTTTCTAAGACCTTTCTCTCAAACAATTATTGCTCAAAAAGTTGTATTCTCAGCTAAAACTTGAGCGGTATTTATAGGCCTCAAGAGGATTCAAATTTGGGCTCCAAAAATTTGAATTCTCTTATGTTCCCGATGCTGGCGGTGCCACCACCTGTCACTGTCAGACATTGACAGTGCTGGGCGGTGCCACCGCCTAGGCCAATTCAGCTCACTGGTTGGGCTCCAAACTTGGCCCAAACTAGTCCGAACTCGGGCCCAATTGGCTCCTACTTGGGTTATAAGATTAACACCTAATCCTAACCCTAATTAATGTGCTAACTATGAATTTAAAGACATTTTCTAAGCTATTACAAAGTCCGTAAGGCAAGACTTTTTCCGGCGAGCTTCGGCGAACTTTCGACGGTTTTCTGATAAACTCTCGGAAACCATTCTGCGGACTCCCGGCAAGCTCCTATACTTCAAGATTTGATCTTGACGAGTTCGAACGAGCTTCTTCGGCAAGCTCCGATCTTTCTTGGCGAGCTCCGTGAACTTCCAACGAACCTTCCGGTGAGCTTCCGAAAAACCCTTCGGCAAGCACCCTACTCATTCTCAGCTAGTTCCGGTAGCATTCCCGACGAACCTTCGGACTTCCGTCGAACTCTTGAACTCGCAATGAATCCTTCGTGCTTGACTCCGACACTTTGTTTTGCTTTATGTCTTCTTCGTTATCGTAGTTAATCCTGCACACACAAGCTAAAACTCTACTCTGATCTAGACAATTATTACAACGTGAATTGACATTCTGTTGCCCGGCACGTCATTGGTTGGCGCTTCGTCCGATTCTTTGGTGCATCGTCCTCTCTTGCAGCTTGTTGCCCAATCGACGGTTGACCTCCGCAACCCCGATATCCTTGGTGTAATTTTGCCCTCCTTGGCCCGATGCCCGACGTCCGAAGCATTCAGCCATCCAATATCCTGACGTGATCTCTTCCGGCGCAACGTCAATTCCTCCTGCGTCAACTGTCTAAACCTGATCGAGTAGACCTGCATCGCTCAAAATGTAGTTTAAATCATAAACACATATCAAGTGGTTTCATCATCAAAATACGAGATTCAACAGGTGCAACCGCTTGAGCTCGGTCTTCGAGCTCTGGCAGAGAGGTGCAACCGCCCCTGACAGAGGTGGCACCGCCCAGAGGCTCAGTCTTCGAGCTCTACCAAGCGGTGCAACCGCCCCAGTCAGGAGGTGCAACCGCCTGATCCCGGAATTCCGGGAATTGACAGTTTTGAGCTCCAAATTTGAACTGGGTTGGGGCCTATAAATACCCCACCCATTCAGCACTGAAAGAAAACAACTTACACTCGAAATCTTGATCTTTTTCTGTGATTCTTAGAGCTCAAAATTGTTGTAAAGGCCAAAAGTTCTCCTCCCTCTGTTCTTCAAAGTTTTGAGTTGTAAAGAGAGGAGAGAAAATTTCTGTAAGGGTTGTCTCCTAAGCCCGTCAAAAGGAGTGAAACTGTAAAAGGGTGGTTGGCCTTCGCCTATTGAAGGAAGGCCTCTAGTTGACGTCGGTGACCTCGTCGGTGGAGGAAGCCAAAAGTGGAGTAGGTCAAGATTGACCGAACCACTCTAAATCTCGGTTTGCATTTACTTTGAGCATTTTATCTTTACTGCAAACCTCCTAAATAGCTACTGCCTTCTGCGCTTTTACGAACGAGTTTATAAGTTCAGAGCTTTCCGAATCTGCGTTTAGACGTAAATCGGCTTTTTCGTACGATCATTACATTTCAGTTTACGTTTACGTCTTGATTTCAATCATAACTGCAAACTGCCTTCTGCGCATTTATAAAACATATCTCAAAGTTCAATATCTTCAAAATCGGCATTTAGACGTAAACCAGTTTTATCGTACGAACGTCGCATTTCAGTTTGCGCTTGCATTTTGATTTTCATCATAAACTGCAAACTGCCTTCGTAGATTTATTTTAACGTCATCTCGCTTAATCTTAAGTTAAAGTAATCTTAGAATCGGCTTTTACATCGAAATTGTTTTTATCAAACGAACGCAGCTTTCGATTTTAATAGTGAAAGATTTCCGCTGCACTAATTCATCCCCCCCCCTCTTAGTGCTCTTGATCATAACAACTATGTGTCACTAAATGAGCCTTCCAATAGTACTAAATCAACTATGATTTAGACCCAATGGACTTCTAATTGAGTTGACATGGTTATACTGAAAATCAACTCAATTAAGACCTAAACTATGATGATTAAGACATAAACGATTACAAACCAAGAATCCTATGTTGTTTGAGATGTCATTGGTTCATCCGAATTCCCAACGCATCGTGCTTTCCTTAGGCGTATTATCTAATCCATCGACATGTTCACTCCTGCAATATCCGATCTTAGCATAATGTTTGAATCTTTTGGCTTGATGCCTGATCTTTAACTCCGACTCAACGTTTGATTCTTTTGCTTTAATCGTTTGACATTTTAATAATTGAAGTTAGGCCTATATTACTTTTCTTCTCAAACAAAGATTAGATCATAAACTCACCAATTGATTTCATCATCAAAATTCAAAATTTATCAATATATATATATATATATATATGAGTAGAAGTTATTGCTATCATGTTTTAAAAACTATATTAATTGTTTAGTAATTCCGTTCATTTTTTTTTTCTTTTTTTTTTACTGAATCTTTGCGGCGACCTTTGATGAAGCAAATAAGCTAAAATGAGTTTAGGTCAACGGTCAAAGTTTATGAGGACGACAACCTTGAGTAATCCGCTTGAAGTGTGTTGGAAAGTTTTCCAACATCAAAGATTTAATTCATTATCTTGAATAATTCGACTTGCGGAAAGAAGCCACAGAACAACGCTGCTGTCCGTCAGCCTCGCTGCCAACAATGAAGACCGTAAAATAGCGCATGGGATGAAGCCTACATGTTCGGCAAGAAACCAGCAAAGCACGTAGAACGTCTGTTGTTCGCATTGTTGGAGCGCGTTCCCGCCTCCGTCGGTCAGTGACGGCAAAGAAGGAAGAGGTTTTGTGGTACCGACGTCCCCTCGGAGATGCGACCAAGTTTCTTCAAGTGAACATGCCATTTTTTTTTTTTGTCTCTACTCCCCTCGAGAGGGAGAGAGGGAGAGAGGGAGAGAGAGAGAGAAAGCAATTGAAGTTTTACCGATATGGCCTCCTAAAGCATGCATGTCATGTTCCTTGGAGTAAGGACGAGTTGTGTAACTAATGACCGAAAGCAAACAGTACCATGGAAAAAAATAGGACAAGGTTCAGCTCACAGGTTGCTCATGGAGGGGAGCGACGTCGGCGTTGCCCTTTATCGGATGATCCCTTTCCTCTTCCGGCTTGTAGATCGAGGCATCGGATGCCTGCCAGAGCAATGCCACTGCCCGCACAGCTTCCATCTATTGGGGCTTACATCTGCAGGTCTCTTCTTCATAGTAGAATAGTAAAAGCCAATCTCTCGCGAAAAGAACAAAAGGTAAAATCTTAATCCTTCACCGATAATTAGGTCCATGTCGGAGTAAGCTCTGTCAAAGCTGCAGCAGAATAGAACAAGGGAAGACATGATCTACAGTCTTTGCTGTTTTCCTGGGTCTACTAACAGACCAGCAATTACTCCTTTGGCACACATGACCTTATCTCACAGATTGCTAGCCACTTCACCTCTGTCTCTCTGTCTCTCTCTCTCACTACCAATTACTATCACGCATTCATGAAGATATATGGGAGTGAGACAATACAGGAAGCGACATTTTCGAACTGCTCGTGAACTATTGGTAATAAAAGGCAAGAAAAATCAAATTGGCATGCAAGTGGTGAAGGCAATAATTAGCGTAGTATCCCAGGAATTGGCTCTGTCACCTGCTGTGATAAAGAGGGAGGGTTTGATTTGAAAACATTCCACGTTCCAAAGAGAGGACGTCCTCATCAAGAGCATGTGGGTGGTATTGGTAGGCACAGCCGAAAAGGGAGAGATCGAATACCGGGACATCCAGAGAGACAAAACCGATAGCTGAACAGTCCTCCTCTGTGCTCACCATAAATTTCCAGCAGGCAGGCCTGGACCACATCGGAGACGAAGGACGGGTTCATCAAACATACACACTTTATTGCCTTCCTCATGGAAGAGTTTGCATGCATACTATACAGTTCACATTATATATCACATCATCAATTTACACGATGAAAATTCTAGCTAATTAATTTTATGAGGTTTTGCTGGATACTCATTTGCAGATGCCTCCGAGTTGCATTATCTGTACTTGAAGGCCTTCCTGTGCCGCAGTGCTCCCATGATCATTAACTTTGACCTAGTTTAACTTCCAATTGGAATTTCAACATAATGATATCATAGTTAATATTCTAAAGAGATTTGAGATTGAACCAGTAGATAGATTTTGAGCCAAAATAAAAAGGCTACATGATTCGAGACCGTCCAAGAAAACATTAATAAAGATTAATCTCGTTCAATATAGAGGCATCCATGATATCATAGTTAAAGAAAGCATTCATCATCATCAATGAACTGATACATACCTTGTACAAGCCAAAGGGGGAAACACTCATCGATTCTCCTCAAGATTGACTAATTGAAATCCTTCGACCGTGTATATAGGGAAGTCATCCTCGAAACCTTCAACTTTATGATTTTTTTTCTAAAAGTTTATCAGTTAGATCGAGAGACCCGTCTGACCTCTTCTATTTTTTCTCGTCTTATAAATAATTGTCAATCTGATTCATTTGAGAGTTCTAAACATGCCAGACAATGTGATCCTATTTCTCTCTATCTTTTTATCACTATCCATATCTCAATGATTCTTGAGGATCTTAGGAACATGAATTTGATTACTCCTTTCTTCTTTAGGGCTACTAAAATTTTACACTTTTTATTCACCAATAACATTATCCTTATAAACCTAGTAATAACCTCATTAAGGCCCTTAACTTTTATACATCCTACTCCAATTTAAAGGTTAACAAAACCAAATTTATCATATACTTACTAAAGAACTATGACCTTTAAAGTAAACACAAAATTTATAACCTCTTTGACATGAAGAAATGATAGAATCCTCATGTCCTTTTAAGACATTCAGTAAGGTTATGAGCAAGATTCAAAGTTGAAAAAAAAAACCTTCTCTCCCAAGTTAGGAAGGTTGTTCTCAGTAACACAATGGTGAATGCCATTCCACTCCATCGTTCGATGAACTCCTATATTGCTGAAAGCATCGTAAATCAAATTGAAAAGATGACTAGAGATTATTTATTGGGAACGGATGAAATAGTTGTGAATTTCTCAGTTAGAATTAAAATACTAGCTCTACTAAGGCGTTAGGAGTCTTGGTTTGCATAAATATCATCCTAGCAAAAGAGCCCTCCCCATCCTCAACAGATCCAATTATCTTTGGGTTAAAGTTCGGGAACATTGAACCTTGGAGCCCCAAAAACACCCTCTTTGTTTCCTGGTCCTGGAGATAAATCTCCAATACCATCAAGTGTCTTCTTGGGGGGCTGAGGAAATTTATGAGGAATATTAGACCTAACCAATGCTTGGTAAGACCCTTGGATCACTACCACACCCTTCGATAGATAGCTCGTTTTCTTTAGCATCAATGAAAAGACGAGACATGGCAAGGTTTCAGACTTTATTAGCAACGGTCAGCACAAAATATCAGTTCTAGCAATTATTTTTCATAATGTAATTGAACAAATAAGATATTCGTGTCCCCCTCTGCCTCAAGGAAGATCAAATGGATTTGGATCCCCCACTCTCAAAGGGGATGTTGATCCAAAGTGTTTGTTCTTTTCTAAAGGTTAAGAGGGATCTATCTCGAAATAAAAAGGCTGGCTGGAAGGAACTATCAAGTTTATCAGTAGTTCCTAAAGTCAAAAATTTTCTTATACAAGTTCATTTCGGTAGACTTCCCACCTCAGCTTTGTTCTCTAGATTCTCCAACTCCAATACCTCTCCACGTGTTATTTGTAGATAACCCGTTGATTTCGTTTATCACATCTTCTTCTAATACCTTTGCTATTAGTAATCGACTTCTTGTATAGAGTAAGATTAGTACGCAGTTCTTCTATTTTCAATCTTTCAATCTTGGCATCTTGGAGACTGAATGTTTGAGGGTCATAATCTTGACAAAGTGCATAGAAAAATCCTCCTAAATCTAATCGGTAATTCTCTAAGAATCTTGTAAAAGATCACTGCAACAATTATTGAAGGCAGTGGAGGGCGACGTGGGACACCCAATTCTTGATACACTTGCTGCTTCTCGGCTGTGTTTGGAATGTGACGCGTCGCTTACGTTTTTGCTGATCACTGTAGGCCTAGACTTCATCCTAAAACACAAGACGGCCAGAATACTTAAAAAAAAGCTGGATGCACCCCTTCTTCTGCAAAAAATGTTCTCCGAGCTGAGTGCAAAGCTACGCTGGAGGATCTCATTTTCATGTGGCACTATTAGAATTTTTTTAGTCAAATGTCTGAGAAAATATTACTTACACTCGATGGGAAAAGGCCTCTGCGCAGTCAGTCAATAGCACTAAGGAGCTACAGCATTATGTTTTATCAAATCAAGTAATATCAAGTTTAATGTCAGACCTGAAACAAGGCAAGTGTTGTTTGATTAAGAAAAAAAATTACATAATCGAATGTAAAAATAGGCTACAATGAGTTCCAGATCATCAGGAGATTCATTAATTCTCATTTTAAACATCATTTGCTCAATGATTTGAGTTGCCAAACAACGTATTGTAACTAGAAATATAGAAAATGTTTCATCAATTGAAAATCACCAGATTAAGATCAAGATACTAATCTACGTGACACACTATACACTTGTCATCAAAATCTAAAAACATGATAACCATTAAAAAAAAGAGAGAGAACCTTGCAACGACAATGTTCATGCATTTTATGTTATACTTGGCATCCGGAGAATCAGAAAATGATTTACATTTCATAATTGTGTTTTCTCATTTCATAATTGTTGAACAAAGGTTCTTGAGTTGCTGCCAAGTCATGACAGTATCCAAACTCATGTTCTGAGGAATTACAAGTGGGAAAAATATACAATTATCCCATTACATTACTGCACACTAATGACTTCATTCATAATAACAAGGGTGGTTGTCATTGAGTTCTAACGAAAGATTTTAAATCATCATACATACCCTCTTTTGTTGTTTCTTGTGAAGACTAAGAAATTACATTCATGTGAAGAGCGCATCAAAATCTCATGCCTTCATAACATATCAACAAAAGTAAGTTTTTTAGCTGCACAAATGCATGATGGAACCATAATTCGCTTTCAGATTCTACTTATAAATTTTTAGAAAATCAAGGAAGTCTTGTGTGATTATTTGTATTAATGTTCCAAGATGTAAGAAACATAAATTAATGTCATTTTTTTTTTTTCTGTTAGAAGATATTTATGTTTAAGGAGATATTAAAAAAGTGGATTAAAAGAATAGTTTCACATTAGTAAACATTTAGAAAATCAAATGATATATATTTAAGTCCAGCTCATAATTTAATAACTTCAGTTTTTAGATTGAATTGAGATCAAAATATAAATGATTAAAAATAAGAAAGCGAGTCATAAACAAAAAGAATGAGTCAAAAAAATAAGGATGATTACAAAAAAAAAAAACTAGATAAAGTTGGACACACCACCTAGTTTTAGAGTGAAGGGGCAAACAATTTATATCTTTAAGAATGAGGAGATAATTGAGTCATACATAAATAAATGAAAGAATATTAAAATACATTCACATGAGAGGAGATATTAAAAAAAATTAAAAGAATAGTCTTACACTGATAAATATCGAGAGAGTCGGATGATATATAGTTTGAGTATAACCTATTATCTAATAGCTTTAGCTTATCACTAACATAATAAACACTGAGCCAACCTAATGACCAGAACTTTTATGTATAATGTGGCTTAATCTAAAGGCTCAGTTAGTTGTGTTGTAATCCAATGCATACTCTGTACCAAACACACACCTAAAAGGAAACGTCAACTGCGAATAGAGTCAGCAACACATAGACAGATGACACATAACACATACTCTGTTCACTTCTTTTAGATCGTTCTAATGTTTTTAATATTGTTGGTTCAGATTCAGTGTGTGTGCTAATTTTCTTCGAAAGCTACAAATTAAGTTCATGTTACTTTTCCTTTGTTGAACAAAGAGGGCATTAGAGGAGCCTTGTTCTTGGCCATCTCCAAAATAAAACGTGTACGTACGCTTCTAAGTGAGCATGAGGTTATGTTTATGCCAAAAATTACTACATAATTACGACTTCCTATTTGTCATAATAAACATTAATCTCCTTTCATCCTTACATAGATATATAGGACTTCAAAGTGAGACTCTTGACATCTAAAAGATTCTAATAAAATAGTTATGAAAGAATTAATTAAATAACTTTAGATACTGTAGAACTTTCCATGTCGCACGTAGCTTTTCCAAGGAAACAATGAAATAACTTCTTTGTTATGTAGACACTAATCTTCTGAATGATCTTCGTTTTCTTCTGCATGTATAAGCACATACTATGTATCATTGCAAGACTGGAGATATCTGCATAACAGTATATAAGAAGGAAGTCATTTTTCGCATATATTATGAGATACCTGTTATTTGCAGTACAAGAACTTAATGTCTTATTCTAATTCCAAGAGGAACAACTCTGTGGATTCATGTATTTAATAGATCTTAATTGGGCTAAAAAATAACATACACTGATATCACCTACAACAATAAAGAATTCATAGCAAGGATTAATCAACAGAGCTAGACCAGTCATATTATATTATCAAAATTGATTATGAGCACCTTTTTTTTTTCTTATGAACTAATTCATATTCTCTACGTCATAAATTTAAGCAGTTAAAAAAGGTATATATGACCAAATGACTAGGGAATTTGTTTTGAGGAACTGATATCTGCAAGATACTTGAACTAAACATATACAAGGTAAAAGATGTTAATCTTCAATAAAAACGTATATAGTTCAGTCAAATATAATTGCAATACTTACTGTGGGCATGCAGCCTTGCCTTTCTTTTCTGGAGCAACAGGCATGTGGACTGTAGAGATAAGTCAACTAGTAAATTGGCACTTGAGACATATAAAGGACAAGTAATACACTGACACACTCCGATAAAAAGCAATACGGTCAACAGTAGAGGATATACTTGTTAGTCTCCCGAGGCATGAGGCATGAGACATGAAGAAATGACTACAAAGGCACTGAAATTAAGTTAATACAATCACAGATTCTGATAGAGACCACGAATTAACATTGATATGGTTGCACGCAATGATGCATAAATAACCATCATATGAACTCGTAAATGAATAGTTGCATGTGCAGATGAGTTACTGGGATCTTTAGGAGAGGATAAAGAGTTCTAAGAACTGTAGTTCTATGATAGAAATACACAGTAGTAAAAACTCCACATGTTTGGTCAACACATGGTTTTAAGGAGGAAATTTAAAAAGCCGATAATGATTCGCATCCAACAAAATCTCTATGATACGATCAATTAGACATGTAAGGTTATTCTTGCCTTCGGAGTTGCATAATACAAGAAAAGTTTTAACTATTCTCCATTCTTCAACTTTTGCATTTATTTTATCTTTGTTGTAATCTTGTTTTGTTTGTGAGTAGTAGTAAGAACAACAATAGACCAGTCAAACCCTAAAATTTGGACAAGCAACACCAAAAACATCTTAGTAGAACTAAGAATACATACAGTGCCAGCAGCCAGTGTCTTTGGTGTGTGCTTATCAGTACAGCAACAACTCGTCAATTCATTTGCCAAAAGAGCAAAGCTGACCCATCTTCTATCTGCCCATAAATGAAGTGGAGGAAGCTAAGGATACTTGTTTTCATTGAAGTTCTCAGCTATACATTCCTTAGTTTTAAGAAAAAGAAAGTAAGAAAATACTTGCAGCTATACATTCCTGTCATATGTTAGTCATAATGCATGGATAGGGTAACAAACAGGAGCAGGCAGAGAAGACAAAAAAGTGATCCTGATAAGCGGAAGATAATAAATGGATGGAGAAGGATCCGGATCTGACCTCCATTGCTCCGGAACTCTGCCCATTTTAGTTGAAGCTGAGAAAACCTGGCTTAATTAGAAGAACATTAATCGACAAGTTCATCAGAGCTTAAAGCAGAAGCACTGAGCCAAGCATGGATTTTAGAATCCTAGGCAGGCTTATCAGCCTTTTATGTTTTCGGTATATGTACAAATGGAAAAAGAAGACTATGAGGAGGAAAAAGAGGTTTAATTTGGATGCTCCTTCTGTTCTTTCAATTTCTTAAAAGTAGGAAAGAAGAACCTACAAAACTGTGGCCAACTTAGTCTTCCAGTGTCCTTCCCAGTTGATCCGTAAGGCAATGGCAATAACCTTTCTTGTACCCTCCAACTTCCTCATAAGTCGAGATCCGACGGCGAATGCTGCTCCTTGATCATCGACGAGGACGGAACCAATGTGTCCTGCTGCAGCGGGAGTGAGAGGAGACGGAGCGCGGAATCTTGTTGCGACTGTAGCAAGATCGATGGTGTAACTCCGCGGACGCCGCCATCGTCTTCTGCGTCGGGGCACACGAGGTTCACCCCGAACAGCCTGACGTGCCTGGCCGTGGCATGGCTGTGGGCGACGGGCACCGGATCAAGAACCATCGACAGGCCACCACCGCCACCAGGTTGCACCTCGATCGGCGGCCGACCGGTGACTGGAGGTGGGAAGTAAAGAAACTGCCCCTCCAAAGCAGTCATGCTTGCGATATTGTAGCCGTAACCCTGGCCGTGGTGGCCGTACACCGTCGTCGTCGCAGGTAGCATGTAGAGGTGTCCGCCCGTTGGTCCGACCGACCTCGCAAAGGTTACTCCAGGGAGAGGGATTCGTGGCACTGGGATTGGGTCAAGTCTCTCAGGCCGCCGCTTCCAGTCAATGTAAAGCCGGTCGCGTCCGGACTCGCCGACACCGCGGCCAAACGAGACGGTGTCCCCGGCGGCTAGCCGCTTCTCCTTGACGAAGCGGCTCCACCCCTTGGTCATCACGAAGCTCTGGCTGCTGTTCCAGTAGGAGTACCGGAAGCGCCACGAGTTGCCGTTGCGGTCCTCGAAGCTGAGCAACAGCCCTCTCTGGGTGGCCGAAGCGTCCAGCGGGAAGTACCTCTCGGCGTGCTGCTTGGGGATAACCAGCCGGTTCAGCTTGCCGACGTCGCTCGGCGTCACCACCTTGTCGAACATGTGCTCCTTCTCTACCAAATCGTCATCGCCGCTGCCAGATGAGCCATCGCTCCACCTGAAAGGAGCAGAGGACGAGGACTGCGACAAGGAGGAAGAGGAAGGCGCAAAAGGAGCATGTTTCCAGTGTTTTCTGCGAGTCAACTCCATCTGCGGATATCTTCTAGTCCCAAGCTCTCCCCCAAGAGCCAAAGCCACAACCACTAGCAACAGGAGGACTAATATCGCCTCCTGATCATCTGAGTTCTTTCCTACTTGTATTATTCTTGACGATCGATAGAAAGAATCAAAGAGTCGGTCGGTGACTTCAGATGTAAGCTTCTTGGGATGATTGATGATGAGTCGTTCCTGTGTGCTGGCTCGGTACTGTGCTCCATCTCTTTGTCGACTAGATAAGAGAGGAGTTCAGTCCTGATGAGCCATGGCGAGCTATAGGGAAAGGGATAGAAGTAAAGTTGGCACAGTAACAGTACCTTTACAAAGGAGGGAGACGACTCCTACATTGATCTGGCTGGGTTCATGTGGGCTTTGTCCCTTTCTTCCCAGGAGGTAGGTATCCATACATAGAGGGTGACTCGATGAAACCCACTACATCTAGCTAGTCGTTCAAAGAAACAAAGACCCTGAGCCTCATCTCCAGTGCCTCAAGAATATTCACTCATGAATCATATCTTAGAGGATTTATGCTTTCGATAGTTAAGGTCTTGTATTTGTTTGTTGTTTTGTTTGGCTTTGGAAGAGGTACGTACCAGCTGAGGTTAATAATGGGTGTGTATGTTGGGGATGGAGGAGCAAGGAAAATAACATAATACTGTTATAGTATTAAAAATAGAAGGATTTACAAGAATACTTACAAGATATTACCAAGTACATACACTCTCTATATTTTTGCTTCATGAACTATGGTCATATATATAAGTCCTAGTAACCACCCTATAACTACTAGATAATGATTGAGGTAGTTATTGAAACCTAGATCATGATTGAGATAGTTATTGAAATCATCCTGTAACCACTAAATCATGATAACTATCTAGATAGATAACTATGAATCAAATCTCAACACTCCACTTTGATTCATAATTGCATACATCGATTTGTGACATAAAATAAATATGCTTTTGAACTAGAAGTGATTTGGTGAGGATATCCGCAACTTGTTCATCTGTTCCATAATACTTCATTGTTATGGCTCCACTTGCTATAAGATCTCGGATGAAATGATAGTGTATCTCTATATGCTTCGTTCTTCTATGAAACGTTTGATTCTTCGTCATTGCAATTGTGGCTTTATTGTCACAAAATATTTTCATTACTTTTTTTTGTTCTTGATGAAGATCTTCAAGAAGTCTTCTAAGCCATATTGCTTGACAAGCTGCTGATGTTGTGGCTACATATTCTGCTTTCGATGTCGACAACGCAGTTGTTGCTTGCTTTTTAGAACTCCAAGATATAGCTCCCGATCCGAGGCTAAAAACATTGTATGACGTACTCTTTCGATCATCTAAAGCTCCTGCCCAATCACTATCAGTGAAACCAGATAATTTATAATTAAAATTATGAGAATACCAAATACCATAATCCGTAGTTCCAGCAATATAACGTAGAATTCTTTTAATAGCTCCGAGATATGTTTGCTTGAGCTATGCATAAACCTGGATACTACATCAACAAAGAATGCAATATCTGGTCAAGTATGAGTTAAATAAATCAAACCTCCAATTAAACTTCTATAGTATATTACGTTTGTCAGACTTGTACCATCTTCAAGTTTTAATTTTTCATTTACATTCATGGGTGTTGCTGCAGCTTTGCAATTAATCATGTTAGACTTTTTGAGTAGATCCATTGCATACTTTCTTTGTGAAATAAAAATTTCATCTGATCCTTGCTTCACTTCCAACCCAAGAAAATAGTGCAGTAGACCTAGATCTGACATTTCAAACGTATTCATCATGCATTTTTTAAATTCTATCATAAAAGAGTTAGATGAACCCATATATATAATATCCTCAACATAGAGGCAAACCATTAGAATATTATATTCACCTTCCTTCTTTAGATAAAGAGTAGGTTCATTATTGCTCCTCTTAAATCTATTTTGATGAAAATAAGAATCAATTTTACTATACCATACCCTTGGAGCTTGTTTAAGCCCAAAAAGAGCTTTTCTTAACTTGTACACCTTTTCTTCATGTCCTTTAACCAAAAAACCTTTAAGTTAAGCAACAAAAACCTCTTCATGTAAATCTCCATTTAAAAATACAGATTTCACATCAAATTGATAAATAGGCCAACTTAAGTGAGCAGCTAAAGCCAAGAAAGTTCTCACGGTTTCGAATCTAGCAACTGAAGAAAAAGTTTCATCAAAATCAATACCTTATTACTGTGAATATCCTTTTGCTATAAGCCGAGCCTTATGCTTTTGGATACTTTCATCTGCATTAAATTTGGTTTGAACACTCATTTTAACCCAATCGCTTTTTTTTCTTTCGGTAGATCCATTAGCTCCCAAGTTTCATTCTTCTCAATTAACTTGATTTCCTCCATTGCTTTTCTCCATTCCTCTTTTTTAACTGCTTCCTCAAAAGTTGTTGGATCTGAAATAAACAAAACAAATGTTGAGTTATAAATTTCTGTTAGTGATCTGAAATTGTTTGGAGGAGTTTCATTTGAGGAATAAGAATTTAAACTGCTATTGGGTGAGATTGACGATAAACTTGTTGGAGCAGGATCTGTCATTTGATTCTGCAGAATGTCTAGTTCTGCTAGAATCTGCATTTGTGTTCCACCTTTATTGGTCTCCCAATTCCAACTTGCCCTTTCATCAAACATAATATTTCTGTTAATAATAACTTTGCCACTAATAGGGTTATATAATCGATATGCTTTCGATCGTAAGGAATAACCAATTAAGATGCATTTTTTAGATTTTTCATCGGCTTGTGATGATTATGTGAATTCATCAAAACATAAGTAATACAACAAAAAATTCTTAGATGTCTAACACTTGGTTTCATACCATACCAAGCCTCAAAAGGAGTTTGATTCATAACAGCTTTTGTTGGTGAAATATTCAATAAATAAACTGCTGTTGTAACTACTTTTATCCAAAACTGATTTGGAAGATGTTTTCCTTTAAGCAAACTTCTTGCCATTTTAACTATAGTCCGATTCTTATGCTCAGCTATGCCATTTTGCTCTGGTGTATATGGTACTGTCAATTCTCTATGAATACTATTTTCTTCATAAAAAGAATTAAACTTATTAGATAAAAATTCACCACCTCTATCTGTCCGAAGTATCTTTATATTATCTACCACTTTGCCTTTCTACAAGTGCCTTGAATTTTCAAAAATTATCAAATATTTCATATTTCAATTTCAAAAAATATACCCAACTCATGCGGTTATAATCATCAGTAAACAATAAAAAATATTGACTTCCACCAAATGATTTTATATTCATAGGTCCACATAAATCAGCATGAATTAATTCAAGACAATTAAATGCTCTCCATGTTTTTCCAATAAGAAATGATTTTTTACTTTGTTTGCCATAAATGCATCCTTCACATACATCGAGTGTATTAATCTTGGGCAATCCGAAAATCATTCCTTTTTGACTTAATAACCTTAAACCCTTAATGTTAAGGTGTCCATATCTTAAATGTCATAAACTAGACTCATTATTTTGAGTTGTGATAAGCGCATACCTTTCAATATTTGACACATCAAGTGGAAACATCTTGTTTTGTGTCATGCAAACATTTACTATAATCAAACCAAATTTTTTTTATCTTTAATAGTGCATGAACCATCATCAAATATAACTGAAAATCCATCATCTATCAATTGTCCAACACTCAACAAGTTATGTGATAAAGTAGGAACAAAAAAAATATTATCAAGGTATTTTACCTTCTCTTGATTTGTTTTACCTCAATTGTTCCTTTCCCTTCCGCTTGGATTTGCTTGCTATCTCTAAATCTAACTTTCAACTTGTGAGTTTCATCAATATATCTAAATATTGATTTTATGCTTAACATTAGAACATCTACTATCCATAAATCAAATATCATTTGAGATATCATGAACTTGTGAATGAGTCATAAACAACTTACTATTTTCTTCATTTTCCTCCATATAACTTGCTTGCTTTTCTCTTTTCCAGCAATCTACCTTCATATGACCAAAATTTTTACAATAGTGATATTGAATTCCACTCTTGTAATTTCTTTGATTATAATTTGATTGTCTTTGTTCATCATGCCCATCAAAGTGTCCTCTTCCTCTTCCATTTCCTTTATTACGAAATCCTCCTCTGTCACGTCCTCTTCCTGCTGATTTTTTGTCTTCTTTTGAAGTAGAAGACTCCCCCTTAACCTGAAATGCTTTTTCTTTACTTTTTTCAAATGACCTGTTCAAACTTACTTTATGTACTTACAAGGAACCCATTAGTTCATCAAATGAATAAATAGATAAATTGTTTGACTCCTTAATTGCGGTAATAACATGATCAAATTTTGGAGTTAAACTTCTTAAAACTTTTGCTACAATTATATGATCAGGAAAATGTTCACCATAAGATTTCATTTGACTAACAATTTCAGTCACTCGAGAAAACAAATCTTGCACCGATTCATTGCTTTTCATGAACAAAATTTCAAACTCACGGCGAAGGGTTTGAAGTTTTACCGTAATCACTCTTGATGAGCCTTGAAATTCATTTTGAAGTATAAACTAAGCTTGCTTTGAGGTTGTCGCTGCTGTAATTCTTGAGAAGATCGTCTCTTATACAGCTTGTTGAATAAAGAACAATGCCTTTGGATCCTTTTTATTCTTCCTCAGCTTGATTTCGTCATCTGGATCTGCATATCCATTCTCTATTAAGTCCCAAAGATCTTGAGACTTGAATAGAGTCTTCATCTTGATACTCCAAAATTCATAGCTTTTGCTCGAGAAGATGAGGATAAGAGGTTGAGGCATGAAATTGCCATTGAAAGCCATAATGCCCAGTTCAGATTGAAACTAGGCTCTGATACCACAAATGTTGGGGATAGAGCAAGGAAAATAACAGAATACTGTTATAGTATTAAAAACAGGAGGATTGATAAAAACACTTACAAGATATTACTAAGTGCACACACTCTCTATATCCTTACTTCATGAACTATGGTCCTATTTATAGGACCTAGTGATAACCATCCTATAACTACTAGATCATGATTGAGGTAGTTATTGAAATCACCTTATAACTACTAGATCATGATTGAGGTGATTATTGAAATCATCCTGTAATCACTAAATCATGATAACTATATAGATAGATAACTATGAATCAAATCTCAACAGTACAGTATATAACAATAGTGATAACGACAGTCATGGTTTTCGACTTGAGAATGATTTTGACTTAGGAAAGCAGCATGTTGTACTAATACATTAGGGCAAGAGAGGAAGGGGAAAAGATTATAAGGGTGGTAGTAGCTAGTATTTCTATGATCTCATTTGATATTGTATTGCCGATTTGCCAAAGTTGTGCAGCTATTCAATGCTATACTTGCTGGTACTAAGAAGTCAATCAACTTTTGATCTTACCAACCATCATAATTCGTGCAAAAGACCGAAAGAGAAAAAGGGGTTAAACAACAAGCGGGTGGATATCAAATTATCAGATGTATTACTTGTACAAACGCTATCGAATTTGCATTGCATAAGCAACATATATAAAGTCGAAGAGTTTTATTAGACAACAAGAGAACCATAAGCTTGAACAAGAAGTACCAAAAGCAAGACTAGGGCAAAGAAAGCAAAATGAACACCAAACGCGCGCACACAATAAGTTAAAGACAAAGTGGAGTGGTGCAGACTCACACTGTGTTCTCCCGCGAACCCTTCGAGTCCCTTTTCTTCAACCCTTATAACCTGAGGAAAGACATGAAAGGAATAAAGGAATATTAGAGCTTGACTCAACGCCCAAGGCTTGCTTATACCGATAAACGTGGTATCATCCTTACATACTGAAAGATTATTTCTGTATATGGAACTCATATATATCACCTGAGTCAACGGAGAAAAAGAAAGAGTAGTCTGCAAAAGTCTTGATGCAATTTAAATACGTACGTGAGCCTCACCAAAACTAGTTCGAAGTATGAGTACAATCCATGGGATTGTTGGGATTCCCCCGGCATACACCTTTCATCTCGATCATTCAATAATGACAGAACATCTAGCAGTACTGGTTACGCCCACGCAGTCGTATTCCGAAGCCTGCACATCATTGGACGAGTCAGATATGATCAGCGATGAAACGATTTATGATCGACGACAGCAGCCCTACCAATTGGCGAGGAAGCTAGATGCCCTATGAATACCAACTTGTCTTTGTCTTCTCTCTCTCTCTCTCTCTCTCTATATATATATATCTTTTCTTGGTTTTCTTGGTTGGTGGCAACGGGGAATTCGATCGGTAAAAACTGGAACTTAAAACTTTTTATATTCTAAATAATTGTTTGGTTATTTACTATATCAATTTATCAAAAATTAAAGATTTAAAATATCATCTTAATATATTTTAGTATGTTAATTAGTTTGATTGATAAAGACTTTGTCACAATATGGCAAGATCCTTTATTTAATTTTCTTTGGTGGCTTTCATTACATGATAATCTTTTTCAATAATCTCTCAAATTTTGATATAAAAAATAAATTTTTATTTTTATATTTCATGTCAAATAATTATATCATCTAAAAATCGGGACTATTAATAATAAAGATCCCATGACAATCTTTATAATACTGATCGCCATAATAAACAAGAAATATTGAAATCATCTCTATTTGTTAACTGGAGAGGGTTGCTTCTGCCAATAGTGATAGTTGTTAAACATGAAAGTCGCATATACTGCTGCAGAGGGTTGCTTCCGCCAATAGTGATAGTTGTTCTAGGTCTATTTGTTAACTGGAGTATAGCTGGTGCTATAGTAGATCTTTCACGCATAGATAACCTTAGTTGTAACACTAACCGATCCTGTTAATGATAGTATTCCTTTTGTGTGATTCCATGTTTCCTTTAAAACCGATCCTGTTAATGGTATCAGAGCCAGTCTTTATACCAGTTGTCTTTTCCTGAGCTTCACCGCCGATACTCTTCCACTTTGAGTGAGTGGATGTCTCTGTATTGTTGTAAGGCATTGATTGCTTGTTCTGCTGCCTTCTGCTGTAAGATTCCGAGCGTTTTTGTGGAGTCTTCATCATTAAGTAACCTTTTCTTTCCTTTTTGAAGGCAGGTGAGCTCATCAGTGTACTGGAATAGGAGGCTATTATTTTGCAGGCTATTTGATTCAGAAAGGCTTCCGCCTTTGGGTTGGGCTTGGCCTTGAGTTCTTGGGTTGCTTCCGCCAATAGTGATAGTTGGTCCTTTTGTTCTTCCTTCCATCCTGCATTTAAAAGAATATTGATTAATCTGGATAAGGAGTCGGTGAGGATGTTACTTGTTCCTTCAATGTGTTCAAATTGGACTTCAACCCCACTTCCGGTGATATAATCAATGAATGTCATCCATCGGACTCTTGACGGTTTATTTTGAGCTGATTTGTTGAAAAGGCTGATTATGGCTTGACAGTCCATTCTTATCAGGATCTCTCTTTTGTCCAGATAGTAGATCTTTAGGGCTTCAAGGGTTTTCAGGACTGCGTGTAATTCTGCATCAATAGCTGATTTGATGGGGCTGAATTTTCCGCTAGCATAGGCGCAGATTCTTTCTGTGCTCCTTGGGTCTCCTTTCTTATTTTTCCATTTACACACTCCTCCCCATCCTTCCATGCATCCATCAACTTCTAGGATTATATAGCAATCTGGGGGTGGTACTTCTAGATCAGGAAGCTGTTGAACTTTGCTTTTGACTTCCTTGATAAGCTTCCAATCCTGTTCATTGAGTCTCTTTTCTCCTGTTGGGCTTGTTTTCAAGTAGAGAGGCCCTAGGAGTTTACCGAGATTTGGAATGTAATTCCTTGCATAGTTTAGAATCCCCAGCCAAGACCTTAAACCCCTTTTGGTTGTAAGGTCTTCTTCTTTGAACTCAGTAATTTTTTTTACTATGTGGGGCTGCAGCTTAATCCTTGAGTTTCCTAATACTGCCCCTAGGAATTCTATTTCTTTGACTGCAATCTTCATTTTTGTCGGGCTCAATACTAATCCATTTTTTTGACAGATTTCTAGCATTTTATGAAGATGCTTAGCATGGTCCTTTGTATTTTCAGAGAATACTAGGATGTCGTCTATATAGACTGCTATAAATTGTTCCGTACCTTTGAAGCAGGCATCCATCTTTCTCTGAAATATTGCAGGGGCATTTTTGAGCCCAAATGGCATTGCCAGCCATTCATATAGTCTATCTGGTACCCAGAAAGCCGTCCATTCTATGGAGTCCGGGTGCATTGCCACCTGATGGAATCCAGATTTTAGGTCAAACTTGGAGTATATCTTGCTGTTGCTGACCTTTCTTAGTATGGTGTTTATCCCTGGCAAGCTGTACTGGTCTTTTTCAGTGAGGTCATTTAGTCTTCTGTAGTTAAAGACCATTCTCTCCTTTCCCCTTCTTTCCTGGCCAGTGACTGGGTCTACTGTTGTGCCAGAGTTGACTATGATTGCTGTTGTCCTGTGCCTGCTCTTACTTGGTCTGATCACACCGATGTCCAGAAGTGCTTTGACATGTCTAGAGAAGGATTCTTTGGCCTGAGGTGTGAGGTGCTTTAATGGCTTGTCCTCTATTGTAAGGTTTGGGTTTTTGATCTCCAGTTCACACATCAACCCATTTTTCTTCCAGTGTTGAAGAGGATTTTCACCAATGTACCCTTGGGCCTTTAATTTTTCGATTAGGCTTCCAAACTGTGCTCTGAGTTTGTCTTCGTCCTTTTGAGGTTCAGCTGAGTATAGAACCAGCTCCTGAATTTGAATGTAGTCTTCTTCTTCTAGTTCTAGTTCTTCTATAGCAGCTGTAACTGGAACATATGGGAGGGTGTTAATAGTAGTCAGGTTCTTATAGAAGGTTACCATATTTCCTTCAATTCTGACTCCTCCTTGCATGGCGCGGATGAAATTGCACCCGATTATCATCTGTATGTCATCCCCTAATTTCATAGGGAACGCATAAGTGTATGGGATTCTGAAGGAGTTGTCACCTATCACCATCCTTCCTCCTTTTAATTTCTTATCTGCTGTTGTCTTTGATGTAATCCCGCTGAAATGTACCAGGTAGGGATTCTTTTCCAGTGCTTCCTTTGGTATCGCGCCTTCATCTATGCAGCATGTGGTAGCTCCTGTGTCCAGAATGGCATTTACTTTGATTATAGGAATATTGGGTATTTCAAGTTGTACCTTTAGGTTGAACAGCATATTCTTTGCTTTTTCTAGTTTGGCGCCTTCTTTTGTCTCAACTGATAGTATCTGCTGTTTTTCCTCCATCAGTAAGACATAGGTGCTTTCCTTTTCTTTTTGTTTTAGGAGATTGATCTCCTTTTGTAAGTCTGCCATTTCCATGCGGAGTCTATCAAGTTCCATATTTTCTTGTTCCAGCTCTTGGTATTTCCTTTTCAGTTCTTCTACTTCATGTTTTAGCTGGAGGTTCTCTTGGGCAATTGTAATGGTTTGTCGATGGGCTTCCTCAATTTCCTTTGCCTTTTCTTTTTCAGCTTCCAGTGTGGCTTTCAATTTCTTTATCTCTGCCTCACAGTGGTTAATATAATCCTGCTGTTGTTGGAGGAGATTCTTGGGTTCAAACTTGACTGGTTCCTCCAGTGCTACAGGGGTCTTTTTATTGAAGTAGTAGATGCTGCACATCCCACACGAGGTGAGCTCACACAGCGGGCAATGTCGCCTGTGCCTTTGTTGTGAGATTCTTTTACAGCAGTTGCACCTTTCTAGCCTTGCTGGTAGTTCCTCGTTTATCCTCCAGATGTGGCTGCACTCGGCCTGTTTTTGTGAGACTTGTATTCTTGCTCTGTATCCTGACTCCGGTCCAATCCACCAGGTCCTGCTATCTTCAACAAGAGCAAATATTTTATGGGTGAAGGAGTGTATACCATGTTGTAATTCCTCTACGTCTTCTCCCTCAGAGATTGAGTAGATTGCGTCACTTTGGTTTTCTCCCTCTTGGACAGAGATGATTTCGTAATCCTCTGGAAGGTCTAATTGTTCAAACATTGCAACCCTCTTTATGTTTTTACAGTCGTTAGGACATTCCCTGGCGAAATGTCCTTCCTCACCGCACAAATAGCACTTGCACCTTTTGTTTCTTACCAAGTGCTTTCTTTTTTCTATCCGTGCATGTGATGAGTGGGGCTTGCCTTTATATGTTGTTGATCTTCTAACACCATATTTCCTTTCAGGCTTGTTATAATATCCTGGGATGGGTATTTCACTACAGAATGACAGGTCTTTGAGCGCCCTTTTGAATGCGGCGTCATTGCATTCTGCTTCCAGGTATTTGTACGAAAATAAGATCCTAGGGATTACCCCGATCGTATTGCCCCACTCCTCTGACTACGAAAGAAGTGGAAGCTTTGACACTCAAAGGAATTTACTCAATACCAATCCTTTAAAACTTATAGCAGCAGGACTTGAGGAAAATTGGGAAGTGGAATACCCACAATTAGCAAAACTCTCCCAACAAGTATATTCCTCCTCTACCGTATCAAACTACAGACCACCTACAGACTCTACTATGGGGCCAGCAAACTACCCCCCCGCCATTAACATAGAGTCAACCATCCAGAAGCCTACCTTTGAAGGATATAATAGGCAGGCCAAATTCAAAAAAAGGGATTTTTCTGAAGCATGGACAGGATCGGTTTAAAAGCACTTCACAAGTAGATTTGATAGCACTTCAGCTGAGGGTCTATTTGTTGTTCTAGGACATGTTGGGTGGAGGTTGAACCTCCAAATAATCTTTGTCCTGCACGTCTTGTCGCCTGGCGAGCGTTAAAGATCCTACGTTGATTTCTTCTGTAATCTCGGATTTGATCTTCGATCAAGGGGGCAGATGTGGAGACTTCTTGAGTTCTGGTCGTCATCTCTGGACTTGTTTCAGGATTTGTATAGGATCTTTGAACACCAAAATTTTTCCTTTTGCCTCTTTAGGTCTTTCTGAGGGACCTAGGCTTAAGTTGGAAAGCTTTGCTATCAAATCTTCTGGGATGCTCTGGGGTGGTTCTGTCTGAACTTGCTGAAGCTTCCTTATAGCTTGTAATTCCTTGAAAGAGATGATTGCTGTTGTCACTGGCCAGGTCTTTGAGTGCCAGTGATGATTACTTCAAAGGTCAAAGCCTTCTATGCTTCATAGGGAAGCAATTAACAGATAGTAATCCTGATTATATCACGCCATACACTTTTGTTTATTTTACTTCGTGAACCAAGCCTTCTATGCTTCATAGGGAAGCAATTAACAGATAGTAATCAACAATAAACTTAAAGAGATATAGCCCCGGTGATGGATGCATGGAAGGATGGTGAGCTCATCAGTGTTCGACTGCCTTATCGATTCTTACAAAGCCGTCCATTCTATGGAGTCCATCTGGTACCCAGAAAGCCGTCCAGCTATACTCCACACAAAAGGAATACTATCAAATGAGGGTCTATTTGATACACAATTACTGAAAATAAGAGGGTTGCAATGTTTGAACAATTAGACCTTCCAGAGGATTACGAAATCATCTCTGTCCAAGAGGGAGAAAACCAAAGTGACGCAATCTACTCAATCTCTGAGGGAGAAGACGTAGAGGAATTACAACATGGTATACACTCCTTCACCCATAAAATATTTGCTCTTGTTGAAGATAGCAGGACCTGGTGGATTGGACCAGAGTCAGGATACAGAGCAAGAATACAAGTCTCACAAAAACAGGCCGAGTGCAGCCATATCTGGAGGATAAACGAGGAAAAGGAATACAGAAGAAGTGCGTGGAAATTCCTTTGATAGCCGCGGCTAACCATTGCTATTCAGGGCTTCAACATGTTTTAGTTATTTGATTGCTGCACATCCCACACGAGGTGAGCTCACAACACCTCGTGTGAGGCCGAGTGCAGAAGCATAAAAAGACCACACTATACGGATAAAAAACTATCTCCTGATTATATTAACAGGAGAATAAAAAACTATTCAGGGCCTGAATTTGGTTTCGTGCCTCAATATAATCAGGTTTATTAACAGGAGAATAAAGTAGTTTTTTAACAATAGAAGTGGCTATTGTCAGGTTTATTAACAATAGAATAAAGTAGTTTCTATTGTCAGGTTTATTAACAATAGAAGTGACTAATAGCCAATATTAACAGGAGAATAAAAAACTATCCGGTTAATAACCACTATACGAATAAAAAACTAATTTATTCTCCTGTTAATATAATCAGGAGATAGTTTTTTATTCTCCTGTTGATACGGCAGAGGAGGAATATACTTGTTGGGAGAGTTTTGCCTCATGATTATATTAACAGGAGAATAAAAAACTACTTTATTAATACAGAAGAAGCCCTGAATAGCCATATCGAAACACTATCTCCTGACCTGGATAACAGGAGAACTATTCGGCCCTGAATACAGAAGAAGCCCTGAATAGCCGTATAGTGTTTAATATAATCTGGATGATTACCCTGAAGCCCTGAATAGCAATCAAAGGAATTTACCCTGATTGCTATTCAGGAAGAAACACTCCAAGTGCCAGGGATACAAACACTCCAAGTACGACTACAAACCCTGTATCGACAGGAAGAAGGGACACTAGCACTACTAGTGTTCAGGGATAACAGATGGATGGATGATCGGTCCATCATTGCCACCATGGAAGTAGACTTGACTCGAGGGAGTCAGCTGGTCTACGTAATCCCCGACATCATGATGACAATAGGGGACTTTTACCGCAATATTCAACTATCAATCCTCACCAGAGGATATGACACATGGCGAAATGGTGAAGCTAATTCAGGAGAATTGAGGAAGACCTGGTTTATGTTTCGAAATGGTGAGCTGTACTGGCCAGTGACTACGAAATCATCTCTGTCAATCAAAAGGAGACCCAAGTCCACGGTGAGGCAGAGATGGTGAGCTGATACCATTAATATAACTCCGTCATTAACTGGATGAAGCATAGAAGGCTTTGACCTTTGAAGTAATCATCACTGGCTTATCGACCTGGTTTATTTTACTAGAGTTCACGAATATAATCAGCAAAATATCCTTTTGACCTGGTTTATTTCAAGTTCAGGAAGGATGTGCATGCATGGATGAGCTCATCTTTTGTTGAGCTATACTATGCTTCCTGAACTAGAAGGAAGCATAGTATAGCTCATCCTGAACTATACTATTGGATGATTACTATCAAGGATGTTAATTGAGGAAGGATGTTAATTGGATAGTTTCTATGCTCTACTATCTTCAAGCATATCCTGATAGTAATCATCCAAGCTTGCTTGTTAATAATCCCTGAACACTATCGCCTGTTAAGCATGCATGCATGGATGATCGAAAGGAGATGGGCACTACCAGGGAGGAGGTACTCTACAGCAGACATATCCCTCTATGTTAATGGCCAATACCGCCATTAACATATTCTAATAGCCAATATTAACAGGAGAATAAAAGTGGCCTCACTATCTCTCGTTTATTCTCCTGATTATATTGTAAGGTTTCGTGCCTCACAGTTGTATTATATTAACCATTCTGTTCAGGAAATCCTCTTATCGAAAGGAGAGGAGACAGAAATCAAATACCGAAAGGACTAGAATAAAAAACTACTTTATTAATAAAATAAATCTGATTACAATTCCTCTATCGATACTCTTATGAATTGCTCATCTCTTAATCTGACTTGATGAGACTTGGTGCCCAATAAGAGGAGACCACCCCTATTTATATATTAGATTCATAACACTTAAATAAATTAAAACTCATAGATTAATTAAATTATTATCATAATAGTTCATAATTAATTAAACTCTGATCAACATTATCTTAAACTCTCGTCTCCCTAGGCACTGCATTAGGCCATAAGGAAAGAAGCCACGTAAAGCCTAAATATAAGTGACATGCTAATCTACGCCCATAAATTCAGCTACTTCAGTTAGTCATTACATTGGCTCATGACAATTTCAGCTGGTCTTCACGAACGCTGCATGCTTCATGCAGTACACCAGATGAAGTTTCACAGAAGCTGACTTCATCCTTTTAACTCCTCACGATTAGCAGATATGCTCCTTAGTGGAAAAGTAAGAAAGGTGAAGCGCAAACGGAAAAGAAAAACAAAAAAAGTCACTACGATTTAGACATGAAAAGCTGAAATATGGCATCGGATGTGAATGGAAATAGGGAATTACTGATTACAGTATTAAGCATAAAACAAAATATGATGTTATTAAGTAGAAGAATTTTAATATAAAAAATTTAAAATTAAATAATAATATATCTAAATATTACGATGTGTACCTTTTTGTTGTTCTTTAGAAAATCTTTAATTGATCTATGAGTGCATTATTGTTGGATTCGAGATTCGAGATCTGTATAATGTTGATCTGCAAGAAGAACTAGACTCATCTTATCTTCTCTTCTTATCCTTCGTATGATCACTATGATCGATGAATTTAAGGATAAAAAGATCTATGATATCTCATTAAGAAGTTCATATAAGAGAAAATTTGTAATCTTTCAATAATGTCATGAATCAACACATTTGTATACCCAAGTGTTCGTGTGTCCATACATTCAATTATTATGTGATAGTGCCGTGTTGTTGTAGGCCTAAGATAAGTAATTAATAGAGTTCCTCTCATCAAGAGCATCTCCTAAGGGATTCTATCATAATTGAACTTCTTTTCTATTAGTCAATAACCGCAATCAGAATCCAATCATATCCATAATATATTATCTAATTAGATAGGTCACATAATTTAACTTTCTCCAACTTGACCCATTAATTAGTAAGACACAAAAAATTTTAAAATCAAAATAAATCAAATAAAATTTATTTTAAAAATAATTTTACCTAATTGAATTCTAAAATTTTAAAAAATATTTTATAAAATAAGTCAATAAGTTTAATAAATATAATAATACTATATTAAGTTAGACTAGCAATATGAGTCATAACAGTTGTATATCATCAATATTATACTTCCTTCTATATATCAGAACAATATTAGCCTTCCTAATGTAGTCCAAAATAACTTATATAGTTTGTCTTGTCAAGACAATCCTATCATCACATTCAACCATAATATATACATATATAAATATGAGTATGATAGTAGAAATAAATAACTTTAAGTGTGTAAGCAAGAATATTAATCATAATGTTCACTCAAACATACATCATCATATCTTTTATGGGTTGCTCACAAACCCAATCAAAAGAATATATTCTTTCAAATACTTTATGTTATAAGTCCTGAGTGAATGGATTAATAATCAATATAGTAGAACTTAAGTTATTAATTGATATTAGTTGTTTTTGAACTTTTTTCTCTAACTATCAAGTACTTTATACCATAATGCATAGAGTTACAATAGTATTTGCTATTCTTAAAAAAAAAACTACTATATTATATCACAAAGTATCTTTAGTAACTTGATAATTGAGTTTGACCATACTAAGTCTTAAGTTAAAATTTTATAATTATAAAATTTAATTAGTAGCCTCAAAGCATGCCACAAAATCAACTTTAACAATAATGCAATGATATATTGCTTTATATCTTTCTCGATAAATTATCCCTCTAATTGATATATATATATAAACTATAAAGTGGACTTTTTGTTATCAAGACAATTTACATAATCAACACTTTAAAAATACCATCATTTCAAGTTGATATAATTTCATATATGTAAGCATATAATCCTTCATCCCTTTCATATCTCTTATTACTTTCTTCGTAGTCTTTTAGTGTTTTAATTCCTAGGTAACTCTAGTATCTACCTAGTATTTCAACTACAAAAATTGATATCTAAACTAGTATAGGCTTGAGCATAGACTTTCAATTACGTATACATAAAGAATATTTTTTTTATCTGATTCTTTTTTGAGTCATTTTAAAAACACTTGTTTTAATTAAAATTTTACTTTTATGATTTATTGAACAAAGGTGTATATTAAATCTCTTCAAAACTCGGTCAATATATCATTTCTATAATAGTCCTAACAATCATTGAGATCTCTTCTTGAATATCTTAACGCTAATAACATAATGTTGGGAAATTTGAGGGGGCGATATCATATGCGTAGTGGAAGAATAGAAAACAAAATCCCCAATTTCCAAAGATATGTTTGTCCTCGTGCGAAGATTGGTGAGCAGAAAACTGTGAAATCGAAAACCATATGTGAAATAGATTGTGTTACCTAGGGAGATCGTATATCCCTAAATCCCTGCAGATCTCTTGGAGAGGGTGAAGGAGGTCAAGCGCCCTCCTCTCTAGTGGTGATCCATACAGTAAAGTTGCGATGATAATTCTCAAAACTCTAGGCCTGCTCTAAGGAGGAGAGTGGGAGGAGAATAGGAGAGGAAGCAAAAAGGCTCTAACCTATGAACTATTGAATCCCTCCTATTTATAGAGGTCCCCCGTCAACTTAACCTTAATGGATCCTCCCCTATTAGGTATTGAATCTCCATCTAACTACCCAAGCCTCTTAGATTAGTGGATCTCTATCCAATAATCTCTCATGGACTCTTATTGGATCTCATCCATAGGATCCAATAATTTAGGGGCTTATTAGATATCCAATAAGATAGGGGTCCGACGAATATCTTATATCCGAACCTCTACTCATCACAATACCTACCATATATGTATGACTCTCTAGGCCCAATATCGAGCGGACCATGAGTCATATATGTTAGAATTCCTTCTAGCTCAATGAATTATTATCTCCATAATAATTTACTCGACTCATCGACTACAGACGTACTAGGCCACTACGCAATAGTTCCCAAATGATACAAGAGAATCCAATCCATTAGACCAGTCTATCCTCAGTTACCGTGTACCTATAGTCCCTCGTCTATCTAATATCTTAGAGACTGTATACCGGGTATGGTGCTGTCAGACATATATAGTTTCTATTCGAGTCTTGCTCTAATCGAATTCTCCTAGAGAACTCTTTCTCTCTCAATCGGAATGAAACTAGCTAGGGATTTATCAGAGTAAAAACATATGAGACATTTTTTTCATGACACCAAGAGTGGATGATCCTCTATCGACACTCAATAGCCCTC